>NC_054540.1:40830553-40855553 GCF_017654505.1 Polyodon spathula | reverse complement strand
ACTGTTTGGTATAATTGTTTAATCATACACCTGACTATGTGCCTACAAAATCCTTGACTTTGTGCAAGTGTACCTAGAAGAATTGATGCTGTTTTGAAGGCAAGGTGGTCACACCAAATATGGATTTGATGTAGATTTTTCATCTGTTCACTCATTTTGCATTTAGTTAATTGATAAATATAAACTATTAACATGTCTATTTTTGAAAGCATTATTACTTTACAGCATTTTTTCACACCTGCCTAAAATCTTTGCACAGTACTGTACATACAGCTCTGGAAAAAATTGAGACCACTGCAAAATTATCAGTTTCTCTGGTTTTACTATTTATAGGTATGTGTTTGTGTATTTTTGTTTTATTCTATAAACTACTGACAACATTTCTCCCAAATTCCAAATAAAAATATTGTCATTTAGAGCATTTATTTGCAGAAAATAACAACTGGTCAAAATAACAAAAAAGATGCAGCGTTGTCAGACCTCGAATAATGCAAAGAAAATAAGTTCAGATTCATTTTTAAACAACACAATACTAATGTTTTAACTTAGGAAGAGTTCAGAAATCAATATTTGGTGGAATAACCCTGGTTTTCAAGCACAGTTTTCATGCGTCTTGGCATGCTCCCCACCAGTCTTTCACCATTGATGTTGGGTGACTTTATGCCACTCCTGGCGCAAAAATTCAAGTAGCTCGGCTTTGTTTGATGGCTTGTGATCACATTCCAGAGGTTTTCAATGGCAAAGCTGCCCGATTCTAGCCTTGTTGAAGCACCCCCAGATCATCACCAATCCTCCACCACATTTCACAGTGGGTGCGAGACACTGTGGCTTGTAGGCCTCTCCAGGTCTCCGTCTAACCATTAGACGACCAGGTGTTGGGCAAAGCTAAAAATTGGACTCATCTGGGGGTGCTTCAGCAAGGCTGGAATCGGGCAGATTTGTCTTTGTGAAGGGCGCATGAATCAAGCCAAGTACAAGGTTGTCCTGGAAGAAAACTTGCTTCCTTCTGCTCTGACAATGTTCCCCAACTCTGAGGATTGGTTATTCCAGCAGGACAATGCTCCATGCTACACAGCCAGGTCAGTCAAGGTGTGGATGAGGACCACCAGATCAAGACCCTGTCATGGCCAGCCCAATCTCCAGACCTAAACCCCATTGAAAACCTCTGGAATGTGATCAAGAGGAAGATGGATGGTCACTAGCCATCAAACAAAGCCGAGCTACTTGAATTTTTGCGCCAGGAGTGGCATAAAGTCACCCAACATCAATGGTGAAAGACTGGTGGGGAGCATGCCAAGACGCATGAAAGCTGTGCTTGAAAACCAGGGTTATTCCACCAAATATTGATTTCTGAACTCTTCCTAAGTTAAAACATTAGTATTGTGTTGTTTAAAAATGAATCTGAACTTATTTTCTTTGCATTATTCGAGGTCTGACAACACTGCATCTTTTTTGTTATTTTGACCAGTTGTTATTTTCTGCAAATAAATGCTCTAAATGACAATATTTTTATTTGGAATTTGGGAGAAATGTTGTCAGTAGTTTATAGAATAAAACAAAAATGTTAATTTTACCCAAACACATACCTATAAATAGTAAAACCAGAGAAACTGATCATTTTGCAGTGGTCTCTTAATTTTTTCTAGAGCTGTATATATACCACCCACTCAATATATCGCAGGTGTCTGGGTCTTTTAATCTTTTTGTGTACATTTTTTAAAAACCTTTTCTTTATACACCCGACACCCACGATATATTGAGTGGGTGGCATATATGCAGAATAATAGAGGGGCTTCAATGAGTTACAGGAAAATAACTTCACCCAGGGTTTCTGTGATGTCATAAAATACGAGACCGAAGGTCGAGTAATTTATAAACGATCACAGAAACCCGAGATGGAATTGTTTTCCTGTAACTCATTGAAGAGGCTCATCTATTGTTTCTTATAATACATGACTACCCTTGTGATGCTAACATTAAAGAAGACTAGGTTCAGCAGTTTTTTTTTTTTTTTTTTTTAAACTTCAGTGCTGTACAGACGTTCTATGTCGTTATCTGTTTAGGTTCTCCAAGATACGAATGTACCAACTTTGCACCTTTTTCTTTTTTTTTACATATATTCTCATTTTGTTGATCATTAATGAATATTTCTGTACTGTGGGTGTTGTCGAGTGATTGAAAACAAGACACTTTTTGTTTGAATTGAAAGTGATGGTGTCGAGGAGTTGAATGGGTCAAAGCTCAAGTATATTTTCCTCTAGAGAAATGATCACTTTTTAACATCACTACTGTGGTACTACCACTTTTTTTTCGAATGGCTCAGGATTCAAATATAGTCTTCATATTATATATATGTATCTAGTCATACTTTCACTCCAACTACATAACCGCTATGCTACACAGATTCACATCTTAACCCTTTCAACAGATAAGGCTACTATTTACACTTACCCTATTGCCGTAACGTGTGTATGGTTGTGATGAGTCAAAGGGGTTTCAGTCTGCAATTCAGCCTCCCAACAGTAGAAGGCATCAAACCAACTCGGGATTTCCCTTACCAAGGTCTTGTGACCATGACAAAAGTCATCTTTTTGAGGGGCGGCACCTTGGTGAGGGGCGGAAGTACGAGTATGTAAATTCCAGCCACTGGAGTCAAGTGAAATTAAGGATACCTGTCAGTTTGGGATTGGTGATCCACTACCGGGGTGGGGTTTGCATACTAAAGGGAACGTGCTACTGTGTTCGGGGTTGGTCCTAAGGAATAGAGGTGGGGTCAAAAAGGCTGGAGGGAAGTACTTGGGAGTTTGGACTGTGTCACGAACGGAGGCCTTACTAACCTGGCTCTTTTCTGTTTTTATTCCTTTTTGTTTTATTTTTGGATTTAAGCAGAACGCGAAGAGGACTAAGAGGCTTCTGTTCCTTTATTTTTGATTACTCCAGCACTCCCTCCCTCACATCCTTCATTATTATTTTTCTTTTTTTTTCCGTGTAATATTAAATAAAATTTTAATTTTTACACGTAAATCACTGTCTGGAAAATCCATTTTTACTCACACGTGGTGTCATTGTGGGAGATGGATCCAGCTACAGTTTTGGCGATGTTTAGGGAGCAGGAGGAGAAGCGAGAGGAGAGGGAAGCACGGCGCCAGGAACAGCTCGCCCAGTTCTTTGGTCAGCTGGTAGAGAAAATCTCGACACCAGCGGCGGAAACAGCGGTTGCCCGGATGTTTTCTTCACAACCAAAGCTACAGAAGATGACTCCGGAAGATGATCCTGAGGCGTTCTTGGTCACCTTTGAGAGAGTGGCAGAAGCAGCAGGGTGGCCCAAGGAACAGTGGGCCATGAAATTGGCACCCTGTTTGACAGGACAAGCGCAAGCAGCGTATAGAGCCTTGATGGCCTCGGAGGCCGCGGATTATATAAAAGTAAAAGAAGCCATTCTCTCACGCCTCGGGATCACGGAAGAAACATACCGGCGCCGTTTCCGGGAATACCAGCTGTCCAAGGGGGTGCGGCCCCGGGTTGCGGGACAGTATCTCCTGGATCAGTGCACCCAGTGGCTGCAACCGGAAGAACACACACCCCAAGAACTGGTGCAGAAGATCGCTATAGAGCAGTTCGCCTCCATACTACCGCCAGGAAATCGGGAGTGGGTTAAAAGGAATCAACCTACCACTCTCGAGAAGGCCATCATCCTGGCGGAGGCTTATGAGGATGCGAATGAAGGCGCCGCCTCTGACCCCACTCCTGCGCCTAAACTAACCAGGACCAACCCATCAGTGAAGCCCAGAGGAGGTAACCAGACCTTCAGACCATGGAGGTCGAGGTTAGCCCCATCTTGGGCGAGAGAAAAACCCCCTAACCTGTCAGTCACCGACTCACAGGACAAGCAAACCCCGTTGGTGCCTTCTACCCCAGTTTGTTACCGATGCAATGAGCCCGGACATATAGCCAGGGATTGTCCGATGATGGAGGTAGACCTGGCAAGAAGATCCTGGTCGGCAGTAACAGGTAAGAACACTGGGGAATGTTGGGAGGGCCCTTATCAATTAAGAGTACAGGTCGGGGATAAGAGTACTAATGCATTTGCAGACTCTGGGTGTGCACAAACATTGATTCGACAAGCTCTTTTGGAGGGGGTAACCTGGGAGCCACAGGGTAAAGTGGCTATCTCATGTATCCATGGAGAAACTCGGGTTTATCCCACCACTAAAGTTAGACTTACTGTTGATGGTTACTCAGCTTACGTTAAAGTGGCTGTAGCGCAATGTTTACCATACCCTGTTCTCCTGGGAAGAGACTGGCCGTTTTTTGATCGTATTTTAGGTCGGGAAATGGTCTTAGTTTCTACCAGGGGACAATCTAAGCAACGGGAGAAAACAATTGGCGAGATTTTCCCGTTACAATCCGACCTGTTTAACCCTAAAATCCGCCCGAGAAAAACAAAGAGAGAGCGCAGGGTGGAAAAATATGAGGGAACTCTGAGACGACAAGGGGAGGGGTCTGACTCAAAGGTAAACCAATCTTGTAAACGGCAGGGTAAAGGAGTAGGTGTTCAGTGTGACCGGGGCTGCGAGGTTACTGATGTGGAAGGTCACATAATAAAAGACACTCCTCTCAGCGTACCTAATCATTGGGACCGAGATATTGACCTGGGCTATGAACAACAAAATGATCCCACATTACAGTATGCTTGGAAACAGGTTAGATATGTTGAGGGGAAGGATATGCAGGAAGGACAACCAGTGGTATTTCCGCATTTTTCTGTATCTGGGCACTTATTATATAGAATAACCCGGGCTCCCGGGACGGGACAGCTCGTAAAACAGTTATTGGTTCCTAGGCCTTTTCAGTCAGAAGTCATGAGATTGGCGCATGACATTCCATTTGCAGGTCATTTAGGAACTGAAAAGACTCAGGAACGAATTCTGGCCCGTTTTTTTTGGCCAGGGGTTTATGGTCTTGTGCGGAAGTATGTATCTGAGTGTCCGGAATGTCAATTAGCTGCCCCTAAGTTAGTTCGCCCCGCACCTCTGGTCTCACTGCCAATTATTGGAGTACCGTTTGAGAGGATTGGTGTAGATTTAGTAGGCCCTCTGGAGGGAGCAGAGTCAGGATATCGGTATATTTTGGTAGTAGTGGACTACGCAACACGATATCCAGAAGCTGTTCCCTTACGCTCTATGAGTGCAGAAGTAGTAGCAAATGAATTGGTTAAAATATTTTCTAGGGTGGGAATCCCGAAAGAAATTCTCACTGATCAGGGCACTAATTTTATGTCAGACTGTATTCAGCAATTATACAAATTATTGAAAATCCGTTCAATTAGAACCTCAGTTTTTCATCCTCAAACGGATGGGCTTGTTGAACGATTTAATCAGACTTTAAAAAGTATGTTGCGCCGCTTTGTAGATCAGGAGAAACGTAATTGGGCTAAACTGCTTCCCTACTTGCTCTTTGCAGTTCGTGAGGTACCACAATCCTCAACGGGGTTCTCTCCGTTTGAGCTCTTGTACGGTCGGCAGCCGCGGGGTATCTTGGATCTCATAAGAGAAGGCTGGGAAGAACAGTCAAAAGACTCTAAAAATATAGTGAAATATGTATTACAGCTACGCGATCGCTTAGAATTAGTCGGTCGATTGGCACATGACAATCTCAAAGTGGCACAGCAGAAGCAGCAGCAAAGCTACAATAAAAATGCAAGAATTAGGAACTTTCGACCTGGAGACAAAGTGTTGTTATTGTTGCCCTCATCGGAATCTAAGTTGTTTGCTAAATGGCAGGGTCCCTTTGAGGTCATTCGAGCAATTGGAAAAGTTAATTATGAGATCCGACAGCCTGGGCGTCGGAAGGAAAATCAAATTTATCATGTTAATCTCCTCAAACCGTGGAAAGAACGGGAGGTCCATTTTATATCTCCCGAACAGGAGGGAGAGGACTATGGACCCTCAATTGAGCCAGTATCAGCAGCTGGGGTTCCGATGGGGGAACAATTAACTCCTGATCAACGCAAAGAGGTAAGCAATTTAATCAAAATGTTTGGTGATGTGTTTTCTAACGTGCCCGGAAGAACGCATTTGATTGAACATGCTATTATCACTCCGCCAGGTCTGAGAGTTAGACAGAGACCGTATCGCATTCCAGAAAGTCGGAGAGATTCTGTCCGGAGGGAGGTGGAGTGTATGTTGAAACTTGGGATAACTGAACCTTCCCGAAGGTGAGTGGTGTAGCCCAATTGTACCAATAGACAAACCAGATGGGTCACTACGGTTATGTATAGACTTTAGGAGGGTGAATGCTATCTCTAAGTTTGATGCATATCCCATGCCTCGGGTAGATGAACTCTTAGACAGGCTAGGGTGAGCTCGGTTTATTTCAACTTTGGATCTGACGAAAGGATACTGGCAAATTCCATTAGCAAAAGCCTCTCGTGAGAAAACGGCATTCTCAACCCCAGATGGTCTTTTTCAATTTTGTACTATGCCGTTCGGACTTCATGGAGCTCCCGCAACTTTCCAGAGACTGATGGACAGGGTATTACAACCTCATCGAGAGTATGCAGCTGCATATATCGATGATGTAGTCATATACAGTTCTTCCTGGAAAGAACATTTGAGTAGATTAAAAGCCATCCTACAGTCTCTGAGGAAGGCGGGACTCACAGCGAACATGGCAAAGTGCGCTATTGGAAAAGAAGAAACAAAGTATTTAGGTTTCGTAATGGGTAAGGGTAGAGTGAAACCGTTGGTTTCAAAAGTCCAGACTTTGTTGGATTCAGCGGTACCTACCACAAAAACCCAGGTGAGATCATTGTTACCGCCGCTTTATTCCACACTTTTCCACTATAGCTGCCCCTCTCACTGATCTCACTAGAAAGAACGCTCCAAATAAAATTAAGTGGAGTGCAGAGTGTCAGACAGCCTTTGAATCTATTAAAACTAATTTGAGTCAGGCCCCAGCATTAGTAAGCCCGGATTTCAGCCGAGAGTTCATCCTTCAGACCAATGCATCGCAGACTGGTATGGGGGCGGTTCTGTCCCAGGAAAAAAATGGTATAGAACATTATATATATTATATATTAGTCGGAAGTTACTGCCGAGAGAACAAAGGTACTCTGTGGTAGAGAAAGAATGCCTGGCAGTAAAATGGGCGGTGGAGTCCTTAAAATACTATCTTCTGGGGCGACCCTTTGTACTCATCACAGATCATGCCCCTTTAAAGTGGTTAGACACAATGAAGGATTCAAACGCTAGGATTACACGGTGGTACCTGGCGCTCCAACCCTTCGCCTTTCAAATAAGTAAGTTACATCAAAACGCTGATTTTTTTTCCCGGGAGGGAGGGGAAAAGGAGGGGTTAGAGGTTTCAGAGTGTTCCTTCGGCTCCACTCTGAGGGGTGGGATATGTGATGAGTCAAAGGGGTTTCAGTCTGCAATTCAGCCTCCCAACAGTAGAAGGCATCAAACCAACTCGGGATTTCCCTTACCAAGGTCTTGTGACCATGACAAAAGTCATCTTTTTGAGGGGCGGCACCTTGGTGAGGGGCGG
The DNA here is from genome assembly GCF_017654505.1 of Polyodon spathula. NCBI lineage: Eukaryota > Metazoa > Chordata > Actinopteri > Acipenseriformes > Polyodontidae > Polyodon > Polyodon spathula. The sequence goes on along the minus strand of NC_054540.1, from coordinate 40,848,005 downwards.
AAGTACGAGTATGTAAATTCCAGCCACTGGAGTCAAGTGAAATTAAGGATACCTGTCAGTTTGGGATTGGTGATCCACTGACTACCGGGGCGGGGTTTGCATACTAAAGGGAACGTGCTACTGTGTTCGGGGTTGGTCCTAAGGAATAGAGGCGGGGGAAAAAAGGCTGGAGGGAAGTACTTGGGAGTTTGGACTGTGTCACGAACGGAGGCCTTACTAACTTGGCTCTTTTCTGTTTTTATTCCTTTTTGTTTTATTTTTGGATTTAAGCAGAACGCGAAGAGGACTAAGAGGCTTCCGTTCCTTTATTTTTGATTACTCCAGCACTCCCTCCCTCACATCCTTCATTATTATTTTTCTTTTTTTTTCCGTGTAATATTAAATAAAATTTTAATTTTTACATGTAAATCACTGTCTGGAAAATCCATTTTTACTCACACGCCTCACAGTGGTATTATCCATTAAGTGAAAAAAGAAGTGATATCTGAAACAAAAACAAATTGGAAATGTTAAAGTTATCAAAAGTGCTCAGCCAAGGTTGTACCAATTGTTTCTTCTAGCTTAGCTTGAGTTTTTGATATCTCCACTTTAAATGGCTGAGAACGTTTGACAACTGGGCGTTTTTTCACATTTCCAATGTGTTTTGTTTCTGAATTAACTAAACTGACATCTCTGCAAAACATGATTCAAGTGGAAATGTAGATGGGTGACATATTGCTGTTTGCTTCATTGCAATTTCTTTTACTTTCAAATTGGGCAAATCAATCGTACCTGGTTTTCTTGTCCCGGTGACCTCACGCCCACTCTGGTCACTAGGCTGTACTTTCTTTTGAGAAATCGTGACCTAAAATAAATGGATGTTGCAACATCAAATGCAATTAAAAGCAAATGACAGAAAAAGCAGTGACAGAACTGGGCAGACACATGGCAAATGACATTTAATAGAGAAAAGTGTAAGGTACTGCACGCAGGAAATAAAAATGTACATTATAAATATCATATGGGAGATATTGAAATTGGAGAAGGAATCTATGAAAAAGACCTAGGAGTTTTTGTTGACTCAGAAATGTCTTCATCTAGGCAATGTGGGGAAGCTATAAAAAAGGCTAACAAGATGCTCGGATACATTGTGAAAAGTGTTGAATTTAAATCAAGGGAAGTAATGTTAAAACTGTACAATGCACTTGTAAGACCTCATCTTGAATATTGTGTGCAGTTCTGGTCACCTCGCTATAAAAAAGATATTGCTGCTCTAGAAAGAGTGCAAAGAAGAGCGACCAGAATTATTCCGGGCTTAAAAGGCATGTCATATGCAGACAGGCTAAAAGAATTGAATCTGTTCAGTCTTGAACAAAGAAGACTACGTGGCGACCTAATTCAAGCATTCAAAATTCTAAAAGGTATTGACAGTGTCGACCCAAGGGACTTTTTCAGCCTGAAAAAAGAAACAAGGACCAGGGGTCACAAATGGAGTTTAGAAAAAGGGGCATTCAGAACAGAAAATAGGAGACACTTTTTTACACAGAGAATTGTGAGGGTCTGGAATCAACTCCCCAGTAATGTTGTTGAAGCTGACACCCTGGGATCCTTCAAGAAGCTGCTTGATGAGATTTTGGGATCAATAAGCTACTAACAACCAAACGAGCAAGATGGGCCGAATGGCCTCCTCTCGTTTGTAAACTTTCTTATGTTTCTAACGCTGATGAGGGATTGAAGAAAGGAGCCAAAACATGATCTGAATTAAAACGCACTGCCCTCTATTGGATGTTTCAGATAAAAGCTGTGCCTACCTTGTGTGGTGGCTCCTTATGAAAGTATGTGATCTCTCCATCATCAGGGCCAACCAATGCCAACAGATGCTGAATTTTTTTTCTGTCATCAAGTTCCCTGCATTACAAAAGTAGAAAAAACACATCATATCATCAGAAGGAAGCTCTACCATTCTGCATTGCTTTACACTGCAAATGCAAAGGGAAACTGCTGACTGCAATCTTGATGAAGGCTGTTAACAATTAGTCAATGGGATTTTGACCAAAACAAATACAAATGCTGTTTTATGGTTTAAACTTAACTGAAAATCTACTTCCTCCACTCCGATATTTCTATATTGCAACAGTCCACAGCAGTTACCTGATTTTGAGGCGATCATTCTCAGCATAGAGTCTGAGGGCATGCTCCCGTTCCTGGAACAGGTAAACCTGCATGTCACTCAAAGCCTTCTGCAACTCTGCAATCTCTCCCTCCCGCTGTCGCATCTCCCACTGCAGTTTGTGCTGGAGACCAGAGCAACAGGAGCAGTCAGACAATGACTCATACAGTTCACCAGCCTTTAAACGTAGCTTCAGTGTCACTTTGTTTGTGTTCATTTGTACGCAATTGTTGAATGCCCCGATACAGAGTTCTTGGCATTGTTCAAGAAGTCTGTACGTACCTAGCTTTGAGCTTGTCTTGAACTAGTATATATAAAGAAAATGTATTTAGAGTAGATGGCTGAATGGAATGAGGAAGGCTGTTCAGTCCCAGCACTTAGGATAAGCCACACAAGCTGAAAGCCAGGTAAAGGCACCACAATGAAACTCAATATGGTTGCAATAGAACCACTCAAACACCATAAAAAAAGGAAATGTAAAAAAGCAATTCAATGTCATACTTTAGGAATGGGATCACTGCACAGGGCCAAGTAATAGGAGTTTCAAAGTTGTACCTGCTCCTCATAGGTGGATCTGTAAGAGTCCAGCACCTTCATCATGTCCTCATGCTCCCCATCAAACTCCGACACCTTTCGTCGGTAGAACTCAAGCAGCTCGCGTGACGGCCGCAAGAATGCTAGGCGCTCATTAATGGGTGGTAGGGGAGATGTGACATCCCGCTCTAGGGTCTGTCTTTGTGGGGAACGGCAGGACATTCCACCAGACTTTGAGCTTCAGACAAAAAAAAAAAAAGACAGTGAGAGATAAACAACATGTGTTACTGTAGACTGAAAAGTATCCAAGCTACAAACAGGATCTGGTACTAAAGTAAAATAGTTGAAATATTTTGCCATCTGTTGGACATAAGTGGAACGGCAGACCAAAGTAAATAATTATCTTACAGTGAAACTAAACTAACAGTGATACAAGGTACTGCCTTGGGACTGTAAAAACAGTATGTTATAACCAAGGTATGTAATAACCAGATACATGCACATAACCACCAAATCAGCACAAAAATCAAAACCTAGTACAGTACTAATGAATTAATGTACATATGCAATGTATGTAGTATAAAGGTTTATTACAGAAGAAACAATGTAAAACAATGTAACATGCAACTAGTACTGTACATTACTATACAGTATTTAACATTCTGTATCTTAATTATTTAATACAGTAATTTCATGTTGCCTTGGATAAAGATGGTCAACTAAATGACTTATAAAAAATACATTACAGTAATAATAAATTATAGAAATAATAAAACCCTGATAACAATAATAAAAATAATATACAAGTCAATAAACATAACCATACAAACTGTCAGTTCAAGTACAGTACAGTAATCATTGTACGCTATTTTAACAAGTCTTTTAGGCCCTGGCCACATTAGCATTTTAGACCTGAGTTAAGGATTCAAAAAAGTGCTTAAATCGATTTGCATCCACACTAAAACACGGTTCACAACTGAGTTCAACAACCAAATTTGAAACCTACTCAGGAGGTAGTCTCGAACTCGGTTGTCGGCATAACTGGGTTAGAGAAACTGGTTTAACTGTAATCTGGAAGTGAACCGTGTTCAAGTCTAGTTAAACAGTAACCTCCGATATCCCCTAGTGCTTTGCAGTAGTATGTTGCCATAACCCCCCTGTATACATAAAACGAGAATAAAGACTACAAGCCCGAATTAAAATACAGGAGGATTTATTCTTGTCATATTCCATTGGCACAGTCAGATATGCTAATGTACTGTAGTACACAACACTTAAAATGTGTCCAAAACGCTTTATAAATTATCTTAGATCACATCACATATTAGCAAGTTACAGGTCTTTATTTTGACTTTTAATTAAATTAAAGAACATCTTATCCGCCCCAGATTTTCCCTTTGTGCAAATGCCCATCTAAATTATTTTCTATGGCATGGGCATTTTTTCCACCATACAAATTGTTCCCCTTTTGATTACTTAGGCACTTTCTCATAGCTCCTCCGTTCTGTTCTTGTGTTCAATGAAAACAAACAACAACATTTACGAGGGGGGAAAAAAAGAAAGAAGAATGTGTATACATTACAGTGGTTTCTAGCATAGTCATCTACCGAAATGTTTTTTTTCCATCAACAGCTGGGTTAAACTAACCCACTTTTATTATGGCAATCTGGATGCTCTAACACTGATGGGCTAGGGTTCAGGTAAATTGGTCTTCAATTTTTTTTGCACTAATGTGGACTGGGCCCTCGACTACTGCTTTCATCTCTAAGATTTCTCCAATAATGTACAGTTTGTCCTTAAGTTAGACTGATGATCATTTAGCACTGGCCATGATAATACTGCATAAATTACAGTAATAGGAGAGCTAAGTCAAGTTCAAACAGCAAGAAGTTGGTCTACGAGTACACAATATGCGCAGCAGACCACTGCGTGCCATCGCGGTGCATGCCATCGCGTTGCGTGCGCAATAACTATCAGAGTACGTATTAAAAGGAGAATTTACACAGGATTTCAAACAATTTTAGTCGGTTCCATAATATTGGTTCATTATATCAGTGTGTACGATATATACCAGGTGCATTGTAAATGGGTTTTGACTGTATATTGTAGCATTCCAACTTTTCAGGAACAGTTAGAGTTTGAAAAGATTATTGAACACAGTGCTCACAATACACGACAAGTTTCCTCACACTGCCCTGAGGAGCTTGCAGGCTCCCCTTAAAAAAGCCCAAAGCCTGCAACAAAAATATATATATATATATATATATATATATATATATATATATATATATATATATATGAGAGAGAGAGAGAGAGAGAGAAACACACACACACACACACACACAGTGCCTACAGAAAGTCTACACCCCCTTTCAAAATTTTCACCTTTTGTTGCCTTACAGCCTGGAATTAAAATGCATTAAAATTGTTGTTGTTTTTTTTCATTTATCTGCACATACTACCCCACAACTTCCAAGTGAAAAAAATATTCTAGAAATTTGTAGAAAATTAATTAAAAATAAAAACTGAAATAGCTTGGTTGGATAAGTGTCCACCCCCCTTGAATAGCAATCCTAAATTAGCTCAGGTGTAACCAATCCAGGGTTTGACATTAACCATGGCCCGGTGGCGGTAAAGAGCGCAGTTTGGCCGGTAGTTATGAAGCATCACAGGCCCGACTGTGCTGGTTATATTTAACTAGTATAATATATATATAGTGCATATGGCTTCCGTTTCATGAATCCAGGAAATGGGCCGGTGTGTCAAAAAGGTGAAAATTAACTTACAAACTATTTTTTAATAACATAACTACGAACTAATCCTAACTTTCTCGCCGCACGTCATATTTGTTGTACAGTCAGAATCTGAGACTGCGTATCGAAGTGCTGTGTTGGTACTTGTTCCCGCGGCACATCTTTTACAAATTGGGTTTTCTACAACTAAGCAACCAATAAGCCAAAAGGAAAGCACTGAAATCAATAAATCATAAAGAATGCAATTATGATGACAGAGAAAAAAAGTAACGTTTTGCCTTGTTTGGCGTCAGTTTCCCAGACTTACAGGAAAACAGCAGCTTTATTTGTTGTGAATTCAACATTTCGTTTACATATCTAGTCTCACAATAAGATGTCCCAATGGATACCTAGATATGCAATTGAACTGTCAAACTTTTTTATATAGGATCCGATGTGTTCAGGTCAAAAATGTCATTCACAATCTTTCCATGACTCGTTGGTATCCTGAGCAAGACTGCACTGACTCAGAGTAAGATTGTTATTATTTTGAATTATATCGTTTTAATAGTGTGTATTAGGATTAGGGATGGGAATTCCGAATAGTTTCCTATTTGAATACACAGGGTGCAACCTTTTTGTGTATTCCATTACCTGAACTCTGGTCCCTAAAACTACCAAGAGTAAAAGGCAAATGCGTGTGCAAACAGCAATACAGTGTAAGCCGGTAAAGTTTAGCCAGGTTCACAAAGTGTAAAAACAATGCCCAAGACGAGATTTCTTTGCTCTGTACCCTATTTCCTTAGGCACATTTTTTCTTTTGTTTACCAAATTAAAATACACAGAACTCAATGAGCAGCAATGTCACAGAGGGTATCTCTTCCAATTAAAGCAACAGTAGCATAATACTGCGCAAACCCCCAAATAATAATTTTTGCTGCTATTCAGAATAAAATAACACCTACCATATAGCAACCTAAATATTCTACATATGTTTAATTATAACAAATAATACTTATAATATAATCTTAGTGTACATATTGTAACCTGGCCAAAATAGAAAATACATTCTAACTTTACAATAGTTTAACATTACTAATTACAACTAGCCATCAAGTACTGACATCAGATGAATCAAAGTCGTTCCTTTGTTTATTTGGTAACCTTTAAATAATTCAAAACAAGGATACCTGGTTATACTTTTAATGGTCAGTGCAAATGTTTCCGTTACTCAGAAAGTCAACAGTAGATGTTTTACATTGACCTACAGTCCAGAGTTAAAAAAAATAATTCCTTTCCAATTCCAAGTATCTTGCCTTTTCTTACAGTTACTGCATTGTTGTGCTTAACATTTAGTATATCTTTACATTCACCATAACGTTAAATTAACTTTCTAATTTCAACGTTAACCAAGTGTGGATTACCACACTTCTTTTACCACTTGCTATATACATGTTAAATGGCTGAAGTAACATATATTGAAAGGCTTTGTTTAGCCACTCTCTCTTTGTAACCATACACAGAAACATACTGAAAATAAAAACCATCATGAAAAAATATAGAAGTTTATTGGGCCAGATAAAACTGCATCCAGGCCAGTAAAAACACTAGCTCAGTGGCCCGAGGGGCCAGTAGCCTCCACCTATGATAAACTGTAGTGATTCACATGATTTCAGGATAAATTCAGCAGTTCCCATTAAAGGGAACCTACAGGTAGTGCATTTCAAAGCAAAGACTCAACCATCAGCACCAAGGCGTTTCCAAAAGAACTCCGGGACAAAGCTGCTGAAAGGCACAGATTATGGGATGTGTATAAAAAAAAAATCTCTATAGGCCTTGAATATCCCTTGGAGCACAGTCAAGACGATTATTAAGAAGTGGAAGGTGTATGGCACCACCAAGACCCCGCCTAGATCAGGCCGTCCCTCCACACTGGATGACCGAGCAAGAAGGAGACTGAACAGAGAGGCTACCAAGAGGCCAATGGCAACTTTACAAGAGCTACAGGCTTTTACGGCCAAGACTAGTCAACGTGTGCATGTGACAACAACATCCCACGCACTCCACAAATCTGGCCTGTATGGAAGGGTGGCAAGAAGGAAGCCATTACTCAAGCAAGCCAACCTTGAATCCCATTTGAAGTATGCAAAAAAAAAACTCAGAAGATTCTGTAGCCATGTGGCAAAAAGATTTGTGGTCTGACGAAACTAAAATGGAACTTTTTGGCCTATATGCCAAGTGTTATTTTTTTGGCGCAAACCCAACACAGCGCGTCACCCAAAGAACACCATCCCTACTGTGAAGCATGGTGGTGGCAGCATCATGTTATGGGGATGTTTCTCATCGGTTGGGAGTGAGGCAATTGTCAGGATAGAAGGGAAAATGAATGGAGCAAAGTACAGGTCCGTGAGGAAAACCTGCTGCCCTCTGCAAGAAAGATCAAACTAGGACGGAAGTTCACCTTTCAGCATGACAACAACCCAAGCACGCTGCCAAAGCTACACTGGAGTGGCTAAGGAACAAAAAATGTAAATGTCCTTGAGTGGCCCAGTCAGAGCCCGACCTAAATCCAATCAAAAATGTGTGGCATGACTTGAAGATTGCTGTCCATCAAAGTTCCCCAAGGAACTTGACAGAGCTTGAACAGTTTTGTAAAGAATGGTCAAATGTTGCCAAATCTAGGTGCGCAAAGTTGGTAGAGACCTATCCCAACATAAGAAAGTTTACAAACGAGAGGAAGCCATTCGGCCCATCTTGCTCGTTTGGTTGTTAGTAGCTTATTGATCCAATAATCTCATCAAGCAGCTTCTTGAAGGATCCCAGGGTATCAGCTTCAACAACATTACTGGGGAGTTGATTACAGATCTTCACAATTCTCTGTGTAAAAAAGTGCCTACAGTTTTCTGTTCCGAATGCCCCTTTGTCTAATCTTCATTTGTGACCCCTGGTCCTTGTTTCTTTTTTCAGGCTGAAAAAGTCCCTTGGGTCGAAATGTCAATACCTTTTAGAATTTTAAATGCTTGAATTAGGTCGCCACGTAGTCTTCTTTGTTCAAGACTGAACAGATTCAATTCTTTTAGCCTGTCTGCATATGACATGCCTTTTAAGCCCGGAATAATTCTGGTCGCTCTTCTTTGCACTCTTTCTAGAGCAGCAATATCTTTTTTATAGCGAGGTGACCAGAACTGCACACAATATTCAAGATGAGGTCTTACTAGTGCATTGTACAGTTTTAACATTACTTCCCTTGATTTAAATTCAACACTTTTCACAATGTATCCGAGCATCTTGTTAGCCTTTTTTATAGCTTCCCCACATTGTCTAGATGAAGACACTTTTGAGTCAACAAAAACTCTTGGGTCTTTTTCATAGATTCCTTCTCCAATTTCAGTATCTCCCATATGATATTTATAATGTACATTTTTATTTCCTGCGTGCAGTACCTTACACTTTTCTCTATTAAATGTCACTTGCCATGTGTCTGCCCAGTTCTGAATCTTGTCTAGATCATTTTGAATGACCTTTGCTGCTTCAACAGTGTTTGTCACTCCTCCTACTTTTGTGTCGTCTGTAAATTTAACAAGTTTGCTTACTATACCAGAATCTAAATCATTAATGTAGATTAGGAATAGCAGAGGACCTAATACTGATCCCTGTGGTACACCGCTGGTTACCACACTCCATTCTGAGGTTTTTCCTCTAATCAGTACTTTCTGTTTTCTACATGTTAACCACTCCCTAATCCATGTACATGTGTTTCCTTGAATCCCAACTGCGTTCAGTTTGAGAATTAATCTTTTGTGTGGGACTTTGTCAAAAGCTTTCTGGAAATCTAAATAAACCATGTCATATGCTTTGCAATTATCCATTATCAATGTTGCATCCTCAAAAAAATCAAGCAAGTTAGTTAGACACGATCTCCCTTTCCTAAAACCATGTTGACTGTCTCCCAGGACCCTGTTACCATATAGGTAATTTTCCATTTTGGATCTTATTATAGTTTCCATAAGTTTGCATATAATAGAAGTCAGGCTTACTGGTCTGTAATTACCTGGTTCAGTTTTATTTCCCTTTATGTGGATCGGTATTACGTTTGCAATTTTCCAGTCTGTTGGTACCACCCCTGTGTCAAGAGACTGCTGCATGATCTTGGTTAGCGGTTTGTAAATTACTTCTTTCATTTCTTTGAGTACTACTGGGAGGATCTCATCCGGCCCAGGGGATTTGTTTATTTTAAGAGCTCCTAGTCCCTTTAACACTTCTGCCTCAGTTATGGTAAAGTTATTTAAAACTGGATAGGAACTGGATGACATGTGGGGCATGTCAGTATCTTCCTTTGTAAAAACTTGTGAAAAGTAATCATTTAATATATTTGCTATTTTTTTTTTCTTCATCTACGATTTTGCCATTTGTATCTCTTAAACATTTAATCTCCTCTTTGAATGTTCTCTTGCTGTTGTAATATTGGAAAAACATTTTGGAATTGGTTTTAGCTCCCTTAGCAATGTTCATTTCTATTTCTCTCTTGGTCTTTCTAACTTCCTTTTTGACTTGCGTTTGCAGTTCTGTGTACTCTTTCTGCGTACTTTCTTTTTGGTCCTTTTTTAATGCTCTGTAAAGTGCCTTTTTTCACTGAATATTTTTTTAAATTGATCTATTAAACCATTTTGGCAATTTAGTTTTACATTTAGATTTGTCTACTTTAGGGATGTAATTGTTTTGTGCCTCTAGTACTACATTTCTGAAGAACAACCATCCTTCAAAGTCAAACAGCCGCGTGTGTTTTTCTGATAACAAACAAGCTGAAACTCGGAGCAGCTGATTCAAATTCAACGCCGTTCTGAGACACGGGCGAGGGGAGGAGCAAACAGCACAGCAGAACAACGCAGTTAAACGAGGCAGTCTTCCCAGCGACAGCGAGTGGAAGTGACAGTGAGTGGGAGAAGTACAGGCGTGGAAAAGTACAGAACAGTTTAGAAGCAGTTTGAAAGCAGGTTGACGGCTGCAGAAGAAACTAAACTTAAATGTTGATGTGGGAAATCCGAGAAAACCCAGCAGAGCTAAACCAAGTGTGCGTAAAGTGCTGCACGATCCAGGATTTGCATAAACTAGTGAGTATGCTAGAAATTGAGCTGGAAGAAGTGAGACAGCAACGGGATCTTGAGGAACTGGCACACCCACAATTCATGGAAGTCTGCATCACCCCTAACAGACTGAAAGCCACCAGGGAGATAGAAGGTCAGAACAGCTGGGTTCAGGTAGGCAGAAGCAGGGAAAAAAAGAAACTTCGTCAAACACAACCACCAGAAATCAAAACAACCAACAGATTTGAGTCACTTCAGAATTTTGATGAGCAGAACCAACAACAAGAGAATGAAAGGAACAACATCCAGGACCCTATTGACAGTGGTGACCAGACAGCAAAAAGAAGGGAGGTCATGATTGTTGGGGACTCCATATTGAGAAACACAGCAAGTTCAATTCGCAGTTTGGACCCCCTTACTACAACAGTGTGCTGCCTTCCGGGAGCCTCGGTCAAGCACGTCACTGAGAACGTGGACAGGCTCCTAGAACGAACAGGAGACGACCCAGTAGTAGTCGTCCACATCGGTACAAACAACATTGGAAGAGAAAGACCAAAATCCCTGCAAAACAAATTAAGAGAGCTAGGAAGGAAATTAAAAGAGAAAACCAAAACTGTGGTATTTTCTGGAAGACTACCGGCACCTTGCAAAGGACCATATGGACAGCTGGAAATTAATCATAACGCATGGCTGAAGACGTGGTGCACATGGGAAGGCTTCACCTATCTTGATCATTGGACCACATTCTACAACAAGGACTATCTGTATAGACGGGAAGGACTGCACTTAAATAACAAGGGAACCAGTCTACTCGGAGAAAAGATCCTCGAGCAGGTTCAGAAGCATTTAAACTAGAAAGGAAGGGGGGAGAAATCAACAAAAAAACAGAACAACAACTCAGGTAAGACAACCATTAAATGTATTTATCTAAATGCTAGAAGTATCAGAAACAAAATTCTAGAACTTGAAGCTACTGCACTAACAAGTAACTATGATGTGATAGGTGTTACTGAAACTTGGTTGTCTGAGAGTGATGGGGAAGAATATAATATTTGTGGGTATACACTATATAGGAAAGACAGGCAGGACAGAAGAGGAGGAGGGGTAGCACTATACATAAGAAACAGTCTTGAAGCCCAGGTGTTAAACCTGGACAAAGAAAATAAAACCGAATCAATATGGGTCAGAATAACGGACAAAAATTCAAAGGGCATAATAATAGGAGCATGCTATAGACCGCCAGATTCAGACGGTGAGAACAATAATCTGTTATACAATGACATTAGAAATGCGTGTAGCAAAGGAGAAGCCATACTAATGGGGGATTTCAATTTCCCCCATATAAAATAGGAAAACCCGATGGGTAGCACGAAGGATGAAATTGAAATGGTGGAAATGACAAATGACTGCTTCCTAACGCAATTTGTCAAGACACCGACTAGAGGGGGAGGCATGCCTCAATTTAGTCTTTTCAAATAACGAAGACAGAATAACTAAAACAGAGGTCAGAGAACCACTGGCAAACTCAGACCACAACATGGTCTCATTTGAAGTGTTTTTTAAAACCCCAAATGTAAAGACTAAAGCTAAGGTTTACAATTTTAGAAAAGCAAACTATGAAGGTATGAAAACAGAGACTAACAGAAGTAGAGTGGAGTAAAATAGAGAAAACACCCACAGAAGAAGGATGGACCAAAAAGAAAGTACGCAGAAAGAGTACACGGAACTGCAAACGCAAGTCAAAAAGGAAGTTAGAAAGGCCAAGAGAGAAATAGAAATGAACATTGCTAAGGGAGCTAAAACCAATTCCAAAATGTTTTTCCAATATTACAACAGCAAGAGAGCATTCAAAGAGGAGATTAAATGTTTAAGAGATTGTTGGAAAACATGGACTGAGAATTGATTAGGAGTTTGCTACGCACGTGGACTGGCAGAGCTATACTGGTGTTCTTTTCTGAAAAGAGACTAATATTGCAGATAGCAGACTGTTTGGTTCAAATTGCATGTACTGCTAACCACTGATAGAGACATTGCGTCTACAAGCTCTTGCCCAACAATGACTGCAAGCTAACGAGATAACAATGCTGTGGACTACAATGAGCACAGGCTCTAAAGACTTCAGAGAGATCGAAAGAGATAATGCCACTAGGATCAAAGGGGTCGCAAGAAGATAACAAAAGGCAGATGTATGGACCTTTTGTCTCCAGGAGTGTGAAGAATGCACTGAGTTCAGATGTTGTCACACTAGCCTACACACACAGACACACACACACAATAAATTAAAATTACCTTTGCAATTGGTTAAGTGTCAGAGAAAGGGGAGGTGGACCATCTATACAGAAGGGTATTTAATGTCATGCAAACATTGTAATGATGAGTATTCTCTTTGTCCTGTACCTGGGACCAGACTCCCTGCATATTTCAATAAACCTGGCAACTGACTGAAGAAAAGGACTTAAGAAACATAAGAAACATAAGAAAGTTTACAAACGAGAGAAGGCCATTCGGCCCATCTTGCTCGTTTGGTTGTTAGTAGCTTATTGATCCCAAAATCTCATCAAGCAGCTTCTTGAAGGATCCCAGGGTGTCAGCTTCAACAACATTACTGGGGAGTTGATTCCAGACCCTCACAATTCTCTGTGTAAAAAAGTGCCTCCTATTTTCTGTTCTGAATGCCCCTTTTTCTAAACTCCATTTGTGACCCTTGGTCCTTGTTTCTTTTTTCAGGCTGAAAAAGTCCCTTGGGTCGACACTGTCAATACCTTTTAGAATTTTGAATGCTTGAATTAGGTCGCCACGTAGTCGTCTTTGTTCAAGACTGAACAGATTCAATTCTTTTAGCCTGTCTGCATATGACATGCCTTTTAAGCCCGGAATAATTCTGGTCGCTCTTCTTTGCACTCTTTCTAGAGCAGCAATATCTTTTTTATAGCGAGGTGACCAGAACTGCACACAATATTCAAGATGAGGTCTTACAAGTGCATTGTACAGTTTTAACATTACTTCCCTTGATTTAAATTCAACACTTTTCACAATGTATCCGAGTATCTTGTTAGCCTTTTTTATAGCTTCCCCACATTGCCTAGATGAAGACATTTCTGAGTCAACAAAAACTCCTAGGTCTTTTTCATAGATTCCTTCTCCAATTTCAATATCTCCCATATGATATTTATAATGTACATTTTTATTTCCTGCGTGCAGTACCTTACACTTTTCTCTATTAAATGTCATTTGCCATGTGTCTGCCCAGTTCTGAATCTTGTCTAGATCATTTTGAATGACCTTTGCTGCTGCAACAGTGTTTGCCACTCCTCCTACTTTTGTGTCGTCTGCAAATTTAACAAGTTTGCTTACTATACCAGAATCTAAATCATTAATGTAGATTAGGAATAGCAGAGGACCTAATACTGATCCCTGTGGTACACCACTGGTTACCACACTCCATTCTGAGGTTTTTCCTCTAATCAGTACTTTCTGTTTTCTACATGTTAACCACTCCCTAATCCATGTACATGTGTTTCCTTGAATCCCAACTGCGTTCAGTTTGAGAATTAATCTTTTGTGCGGGACTTTGTCAAAAGCTTTCTGGAAATCTAAATAAACCATGTCATATGCTTTGCAATTATCCATTATCGATGTTGCATCCTCAAAAAAATCAAGCAAGTTAGTTAGGCACGATCTCCCTTTCCTAAAACCATGTTGACTGTCTCCCAGGACCCTGTTACCATATAGGTAATTTTCCATTTTGGATCTTATTATAGTTTCCATAAGTTTGCATATAATAGAAGTCAGGCTTACTGGTCTGTAGTTACCTGGTTCAGTTTTGTTTCCCTTTTTGTGGATCGGTATTACGTTTGCAATTTTCCAGTCTGTCGGTACAACCCCTGTGTCAAGAGACTGCTGCATGATCTTGGTTAGCGGTTTGTAAATTACTTCTTTCATTTCTTTGAGTACTACTGGGAGGATCTCATCCGGCCCAGGGGATTTGTTTATTTTAAGAGCTCCTAGTCCCTTTAACACTTCTGCCTCAGTTATGCTAAAGTTATTTAAAACTGGATAGGAACTGGATGACATGTGGGGCATGTTGTCAGTATCTTCCTTTGTAAAAACTTGTGAAAAGTAATCATTTAACATATTTGCTATTTTTTTTTCTTCATCTACGATTTTGCCATTTGTATCTCTTAAACATTTAATCTCCTCTTTGAATGTTCTCTTGCTGTTGTAATATTGGAAAAACATTTTGGAATTGGTTTTAGCTCCCTTAGCAATGTTCATTTCTATTTCTCTCTTGGCCTTTCTAACTTCCTTTTTTGACTTGCATTTGCAGTTCTGTGTACTCTTTCTGTGTACTTTCTTTTTGGTCCTTTTTTAATGCTCTGTAAAGTGCCTTTTTTCGCTGAATATTTTTTTAAATTGATCTATTAAACCATTTTGGCAATTTAGTTTTACATTTAGATTTGTCTACTTTAGGGATATAATTGTTTTGCGCCTCTAGTACTACGTTTTTGAAGAACAACCATCCTTCTTCTGTGGGTGTTTTCTCTATTTTACTCCAATCTACTTCTGTTAGTCTCTGTTTCATACCTTCATAGTTTGCTTTTCTAAAATTGTAAACCTTAGCTTTAGTCTTTACTTTTGAGGATTTAAAAAACACTTCAAATGAGACCATGTTGTGGTCTGAGTTTGCCAGTGGTTCTCTGACCTCTGTTTTAGTTATTCTATCTTCGTTATTTGAAAAGACTAAATCAAGGCATGCCTCCCCTCTAGTGGGTGCCTTCACAAATTGTGTTAGGAAGCAGTCATTTGTCATTTCCACCATTTCTATTTCATCCTTCGCGCTACCCACCGGGTTTTCCCATTTTATTTGGGGGAAGTTGAAATCCCCCATTAGTATGGCTTCTCCTTTGCTACACACATTTCTAATGTCATTGTATAACAGATTATTGTGCTCACCGTCTGAATCTGGCGGTCTATAGCATGCTCCTATTATTATGCCCTTTGAATTTTTGTCTGTTATTCTGACCCATATTGATTCGGTTTTATTTTCTTTGTCCAGGTTTAACACCTGGGCTTCAAGACTGTTTCTTATGTATAGCGCTACCCCTCCTCCTCGTCTGTCCTGCCTGTCTTTCCTATACAGTGTATACCCACAAATATTATATTCGTCCCCATCACTCTCAGATAACCACGTTTCTGTAACACCTATCACATCATAGTTACCTGTTAGTGCAGTAGCTTCAAGTTCTAGAATTTTGTTTCTGATACTTCTAGCATTTAGATAAATACATTTAATGGTTGTCTTACCTGAGTTGTTGTTCTTGTTTTGATGCGGTCTCCCTTCTGTTTTTTTGTTGATTTCTCCCCCCTTCCTTTCTAGTTTAAATGCTTCCGAACCTGCTCGAGGATCTTTTCTCCAAGTAGACTAGTTCCCTTGTTATTTAAATGCAGTCCATCCCGTCTATACAGATAGTCCTCGTCCACTTGAATCTACTTACTCACCATCTATTTTGTTAAGTTACTTCATTGGCAAGCCACCTGCGGACTGTTTCTTGATACTTTTTTTTCCCCAAATACCAGGGGGTTGATACTTGATTACGGAGAAACCTTTTTTGCCAGCCTGTATCCCATGAAGAGGACCAGGACAAAGCAGACAGAAGGAGACTGTTTCTACTTTCAGCTCAGACGGTGTGGAGAATCTTTGAATCAGGACTTCAGATCGAACATATAACCACGTACATTGGTGAGTAGTTACTGGTTTTTTGTTTTATATGCAGTTTTTAGAATGTAGTGAGAATCAAGGGTAAAGTATGAAAGAGGACTTTTGACTACTTGATAATTCATGTACATTGAGGACACAATTAGTTAAGACTGCTTAACTAAAAGTGTATTGACTATTAGGACTTTAGGTATGAAAGAGGACCTCTGGAATCCTAAAAAAAAAGTCATGAGTAAATCGTGTAGTGTTATGACGTGCCAGTAGAGTTTATTGGACTAGTTACACGGACTTGTATTGCTCAACAGGTACGGGCATACTCGGATTTATGTTTTATGTTTGTTTTTGAGAAGATTTGTTACACTTGTTTTGTCTTTGTTTGTACTGTTTGGTTTATAAGTCACGATAAGGGGGCAATAGGATAAGTCTCTTATTTAACTGTCCACATTAGGTGGTACAAATAAGGAACAATCAGACAATAAGTTCCAGTTAAGCCCAATAGCACATACAAAAGTGTAAATTAAATGTGCAATAAACCAAAATAAAATGTTATGCTTCCTTAAGCATAGCTTTAAACACGGAACATTGGTAACAACAAGACAAAACTAAAAAAAAGTAGTTTTTTTTTTGTTAGTGTTGTGTTTTGTTGAGAGTCTGATCAACTCCAAATATGTTAAAAAATAATCGTGACAATCATCGAATGGATGACTGGAGAATCTGGAGTATAGACTATGTTTTTAAACATGACAAGGAGGGACCCTATACAAAAGACAGTAATGACCCAGTCAATACTATAGGGCAGGAATGTGTGTCTCGGAATGGAAAAGAAAAGCGTAAGAAAGTGAAACAGGCTAATTGCATAAGAGCAATGAGGCAAACTATTGAAGAATTGAAAACAAGATATGATTTTACAAGGGAAAATTGTAAGAAATTATCTGTTGAAAATGAAGGTTTGCATGAGGAAATTAAGCGATTAGAATCAGTTACAAGTGCTTCCATGGTTGAAAGGCAATTGGCTGCCACACAACAATTAGAGATGCGTAAGGAAAACGCAACCCAAAAACAACGACTGATAGATTGTCAGAGAAAGACAAGTAATTTGGAATCAAGTTTGAAAAATGCACGGACTGCATATCAGGAATTATGGAATGTGTCTGGAGAAAACAAAGACAGACATATTGTACAAAAGTTGAGGGAGGTACGTAAAAAAGCATGTAAACAACGACAGAATAATAAGGTT